>NW_027206287.1:0-22500 GCF_024711535.1 Dipodomys merriami | reverse complement strand
CCCTGGCGCAGAGTTCAGGTCCCACAACCGAACAGAAACAATAACAACACTAAAATCAGAATCACTTGACTCGCTTCTCTTTTTCCATCTCATTTAAGATTGATTATAAAATATTGTTGGTGGGAATGTAATCTTGTTTAACTACACTGAAAAAACCCACAAAACAACTATACCTACCTTGTGGTTCAGTACTACCATTCTTGGGCATTTATCCAAAAGACTAAAAATCAGGATAAAGTAAGGCCACCTACATATCTATGTTCATTGTCAAGTTATTTATATTGCACAAATAGCTTCAATAGATGAATGAATCAAGAAAAAAATATATATACAGAGTAACGTTACTCATCAATTAGAATATTGCATCATTTATAAAGAAATTGATGAACTGGAAAAATTTTTGTGAAGTCAGGATGCATGTTTTCTCTCAATTGTGGAAGCTTGGTCTATATGAAAATATACAAAGTATTGTATGCACGTACACCTAAATATATTTCATGAAGTACAGTATATGTTGGAAAGAATTTAAATGGTGTAATTCTTTAGAAAATCCAACAGTACAATAAAATGTAAATGAGGAAACTGGCACTTGAAAGATGGGTAGGAGGTGAATGAAGTCACAATTTTCAATGCATATCCAATGAAACTAGGAAAATTGAGGGGAAGGAGCTGTTTCTGAGATGGGGGAGATGATGAAAAAAGTGTCACAGATTAGGATTCATTGTATTTACAATTAAAAATGTAATTAAAAATAATTATGCCTGAGCCTACCTCCTGTGATTTCCATATTCACACTTCTGAGTAGACATCCCCTTTCCAAACCATCATGAAACACCTCATCTTACTTAGAAAGGGTACAACTTTGCTGTGTCTGTGAACCAAGGAATTGTAGGCAGATTAAATTAATGCTGTCCACATATGCCAAGCCATCAATATAAGGCCAGAAACCATGAAAATATTACAAGAGCTGGCAGGGGAAACACTATGACTCCTACAACACAGGTCGAAATTTTCTAACTAAAGATCCAGGATCACAAGAAATCCAAGAAAGACTGGATAAACGGGATTGCATGAAACTTAAGTTTCTGCCTGACAAAGAACATACCAAGCTAAATACAAAACCCATGGAATGGGAGAAGAATTTCATGAGCTATTCATCAAACGAGATCCTAATAGGAAAAAATATATAGATAGCACAAAAATTGCCCCCAATAAACCCTGAAATAACATCCCAATTAATAAATGAGGTAATGACCTAAAGACAAACTTCTCAGAATAAGTAATTAAGGCCAATCAACACAAGAAGAAATGTTCAATATCTCTGAACATAAAGGAAATGTAAACAAAAACAACACTGTAATTCCACCTCACTGCAGTAAGGAAGGACAATAAAAACATTTTAATGTGATTAGTAACAAATGCTGTCATGGATGTGGCAAAAGGAGCTCTATCACTGCTGGTGAGAATGTAAGTTGTTCAATCAGTCTGGAGACTGAGATGTGCGTATTAAGGTTTGGAGTCAACTTGTGTAGAAAGTCCATGTGATTTTTTTTATCTCCAATTGGCAACCAAAAAGTCACAAGTAGAGCTGTGGTGCAAATGAGTAAAATGGTATCTTTCATTACAAAATCTCAGGGATATTACCCACATTTGCGTTCAAGCTCCAGTACTGGCAGTGTGGGGGGGTGTCTGTGTGTGTGTGGGTCTGTGTGTGTCTATGTCTGTGTATCTGTGTGTGTATGTGTGTGTGGTGCATGTGGGGGGGGGGAGCTAGTGATTTCCTGACGGCATCAAATGTTTTGGTGTATTTAAAGTATTAAAAAAAAACAAGGTTTAAATGTGCTGTGATTTTTTTGTGTTTCTGTATGTATGTGTCTATCTGGTATAGGTGTGGGTGTGGTGTGTGCATCTGTACGTGCATTTACAGATTTTCTTGCTTGTTCTCAACTTGTGTTAACAAAATGGCCAGACATGAAGGGTGGATACTATGGTTTAATGTTATGACAATTTTCCAAGGTTTTGTTCAAGAAATGATTATTTGAAGTGTTTATTGAATGATAGAGAGGGAGGAGGAAGGGGGGGGGAGAAAGACTGGAGTTCTAAATGTAAGACTGAAACAGCCATATTCCAGAACAAGTCTGCAGAACTAGTTCCAGTGTTGTGCCTTCAGTCAGCTAGCTGTAAGAAAGCCTCTATTTGGCCATAGGTGTGGATTGTATGCAAAAAGACAATTCCGTAAAAACAAATTCAAATAGTCTGAGACACTCGCACAAGTTCTGGACATCACTTCCTCATGGGCTGCTGTTGTGCAGGCCCAATATTTGATCTGAAAAGAAACTTGGAATTACAAAATTTAAAACCCAGTCTAGTAACCACTAACAGGCCTGTGTAACTCCTTGGTCCTCATATCTGATACTGTGACTTAGTGGCAAAGGCAAAGGGCAGATTTTTAGCTATTTCAGACTTCTCCCTTAGTCCTCCCTTCTCCTTCAGTCCTGGTTCCACCACAGACTTGGTTCAGGTCTGTGACCCTGAGTGTAGATGTTTGAATCTACATGGTGTGAATGGAAATTTGGCCTCCTACTAAGATAGAAGTTTGAGGGACTTGGATAGCTGTGTGCAAGTCTCTTTTTAATAGCCTGTTCTTTGTGCACATTTAGTTTAGATGCAGGGATACATTACTATTTAGTCGCAGTGGTCACCCAATGTAGAGCAAGAGAGACAGAGTAGAGGGACAGTCATCAAGCTCACGCCATCTGTCATTTTATGCTGCTTTAATTGACATGTTCTTCATGTATTTTAGTAATTCAAGAATAAAAATTAACATTACATATAGATTTTTAATTGCCTCTTTGTTTCTGACAAAAATTAAAAGTAAAAATGTATTTGAATAGAAAGGCAATATGGTAAGAGCAGGGGAAAGGAATGGAACAATGATCATGGGCAGCTCCTGAAGTCCAATCTGGAGGTTTTATTTACCAACATCAGGTAATAAAATGAAACTATGTAACAAGACAGGCCTGCCTGCTTTTTCTCAGCAACAAGGCAGCCCTGTCTGCTTTTCTTAGCAACACAACAGCCCTGCCTGTCTTCCCTCATTTATGCCAGAGTAAAAGGGGTCAATAGACCATGACTAAAGGAGGAAATTAAAGCTATCATTGAAAGATAAAAAAGAACAAGCCCTGGATATGTCTGGAAACCTATAAAGCATCTGAAACCTTAAACACTTAGGCCTTTCAGAGACCAGTCTTTTACAGAAACTAAATATTCAGAGAGAAAGTCTTGATGTGCTCTGAGATCTGTAGATTCCCTTACTCAGAGAACACACAGACCTCCCAATGACAGAATCATCCCTGCCAATAATACAACTTCCTAGTGAGGCTCAGAGAATAGAGGACAAATTAAACTTTTCTCACTGCCAGAAACCAGCCCACACCCTGAGGGCCCCAGGACAATATGGGTTGAAGGCCTCAGCCCTATTGCAAACAATGGATGAAGCTCAGAGTTCCACACTTATCTCATGATGTACTCACACTTCCTAAATGTCCAACAGCTTCCAGATGGTGTCCGCAGCCCTTCAAAAAGATCAAAAACAAGTCGTTTATATAAGGATACAGTTGGACCTATTTCAACCATGAGAAGTACAAGTTGTCATGTCGAAAATGAACTTTACAACTTGGGGGGGGGAGGGTTGGTGGAGGGGGAGGGAGGATGGGAAGGGATGGGAAGGGTAAACAAAGGAGGAGGCTACAATGCTTGATTAGAAATGTACTCACTATCTTGCCCATGTAATTGTAACCCCTCTGTACACTATTTTCACAATAAAAAAACTAAAATTAAAAAAAGATCAATTTGTGATGCCTAGCTCTAAAGCCCAAACTCTGCACCCAGTGTTAGCCCTATTGAGTGACTTACAAGCCAAGTGGGGCTCTCTGATAAATTTCCTAAAACCATCGGACTCTATGCCAGCATCCAGTCACATGTCTTTTGGTGACAAAGCCTCGGGGTCATTCAAGACAGAAGCAGCCATGACCTCAACTCCACCTGCCATGGGCAGTTCAACAAGACTTACTCTTTTGCTTGCTCAAAAGTTGGTTTAATTTTGGGATAATCTCACCAACACTGTCTCCTAATATCACTGCCCCCAAAGGGTGACTCCCTCACCCAACCAAACAGTCATACAAGCTGGAGGTGTTGTCTTTGGACAGGACAGACTAGCCTTACCATGAGCCCATATCCAGGGGCTCCTCTTCCCCCAGATGCCTTGGAAAGGGCATCTGCTCCCTCCACCAGCAGGCCTACCACTCCTCCCATACTTGCACTGAACACAGCAGCGTCTAGCCAGATGGACACTGCATGTCCATTTTGTGAGAGCTGCTGTCTCCAAGTTCTATGGTTGAGGAGATGCTAGGCAGGTTCTTGTGCTGGCAGGTGGGCCAGGGGACTCTGCAAAGCCATGCAGCAAGGATTCACCTACCAGCTTGCCCAGTGTGCAGCTGGCCAAGCCTCATGTCTGCTTGGGCTCTTGCTTCCCTGGATCTGCAATATTATGGAAACTTCAGATTCCCCCTGCCAGACCAGCATTGAATTGCCCACAAAGAGCACCAAGTACTCCTGGTCCATCTACTGCAGTCTTCAGCAGTTTCCTCCCACCAGCATGGAACTCTCTGGTGCAACCAGATTTAGAGGAATATTTCTGGATAGCAAGCAAGTCTAGTTTTTTTTGGAGCCAGCAGTCTACTAATATAAGCTCATCATCTGCCCCCTGCCAACCTGGAGAGCCCTGCCCCACCCAGCTCCATTGCCCACCCTGTGTTTAGGGGCCCCCCTGTTCTCAGATTCTGCTCCTGAATCTGCCCATGTGTTCTGAAAAGAGCCCAGAGAAACCCTTGGCATTTGTTGTGCCCCAGAAGTCAGGCCACAGTGAGGCTTCTGCAGCCCCCAGCCTTGCTCCAAGCATAGCCACCAACCAGGTAATACCCCCAGGTTCCAACGCAGACCTCTGATGTGTAATAAAAAGAGGCTGTGCTTGTGCTGGCACAGTCACCAGTCAGTAGTCCTGGCACAGGGGCATCTGCTAAGGCCACCCCATGTAGCTGTGGGGCTCTGACATCAAGACAGAAGCAGGAAGGTGCACGCATGCAGGCTGCCTTTGAGAAGCTCCTCTTACAGGTGCAAGCTTGGTGGCCTTTGAAGCACAATATGACACTGCAGAAGATCACAGCACACTAGAAGAACCCAACAAGCAATGTCCCTGTGATCAGAGACCTGACTGAGGCAGGAAATGAGAGAGAGAGAGAGAGAGAGAGAGAGAGAGAGAGAGAGAGAGAGAGAGAGAGACAGACAGACAGACAGACAGACAGACAGACAGACAGACAGACAGACAGACAGACAGACAGACAGACAGACAGAGAGACAGAGACAGAGACAGAGAGAGACAGAAAGAGAGAGAGAGAAGCTATGTGTGCTTTATACTTATTTCAATATCCTTGCTGAGTAATGCATATTTTTATCAAGAAATAAAGAGGAGAACTTCAAACTCTAACTCTGATGAAGTAGCTAAGATCAATCTAAACTTCCTACCATAAACAATCACAAAAGTGGGAGCTATGTGAAACTATATATGTATATAAATGTATATATAATATAAACATGTAGGCATATATATATATTCACATATACAATGTGAATATATCATGCATAATGCATATATGTATACAGAGATTTGAAGGAATAAAAACCAATACCTTCCCAATTTTGATTGAAAGCATGAACCCTTCTATGCAGGAATCTATCAGATCAAAAAAGTCAATTAACATAATTACACAGGTACGAATTGACACATTCTAATTAAACAAAAACAGAAAACATCCCAAAGTACAAAGACACAACTCATCACACACAAATCATCTTCAATGATATTAAGACAAATTTCTCATCAGAAACTAGATTCACTATTAGACAGTAAGGACAAAAAATTTAAAGTGTTACAAGGACATATCTAAAACCCACCTTTCTAACAAATATACTTCCTCCAAATGTAAGAGATGTGCTAAGTACCTACCGATGGCTCAGGCCTATAATCCTAACTACTCAGGAAGGTGAATTGTGAGGGCGGTGGCTCAAAGCCACCCTGGAACTTGTCCCCTCAGGAGAAAGTGCTAGTCCTGGGGCTACAAATCAGGGATGGATACAATACCGAGCTTTTTCTGCAAGACTAGTTGCTTACCACATGAGCCAAAATATAACTTGTGGCTATACTTGTTTTGTCTTGGTGCTTGAAATAAGGCCCTGAGTGCTGTCCTAGAAATTGATTGCCCAGTTTGCCACTTGAGTCACAGCTAAACTCGTTTTCTTTTTTAATTCTTGGTAGCTAATAGGAGATGAGTCTTATGCAAAGGCCAGCATGAATCAGTTTTTTGAAATCTGAGGATCATGGTTCAAAGCCATCCAGGGCAGGAAAGTCCATGAGACTCTAAGCTCTAATTAATCAATGAAAAGCTGGGAGTGGTGGAGCTTTATCATTGTACAAAATAGCACAAGTTCAAGCCATAGGACAGCACACAGAGAAAGGCTCATGGACTTTGTTGCATGGGCTATTTTTGAACCATTATCCTCAGATTTCAGCTCCTCTTCATCTTCTCTTCTTTGAAAATTTTATTGGTCCTCTGGCTTGACCTCTGACTCTGGGGCCTGTATCTTACCATTTCCACTCAAGGCTGGTGCTTTTACAACCTCAGCTATAGCTCAAGGTTTTGTGCTGTGTGGCTGAAGATGAGTCTCAAGCATATTCCTGCCCAGGCTGATTTGACACTGCAATCCTTAGAAGTCAGCCTCTTGTATAGTAAGGATTACACCCATGGCCAGCAACATTTGTGTCATTTTAAAACTTTCATATGTGCGTGCTTCCACCTTCTTTTCTTATTGTCTTCATTTTTGCTTGTCCTATGAGTAAAATTTGCAGCTCAGATGCTGTCTCAGTGCATATATGGGAATAACCATAACATTTGGCTTTTTGGGGGAAGTTAATTGGAGATAAGAGACTCATGTAGAGCTAAGCTAGATTCAGGAAACTGAAAATTGAGGAAAGTCCTTAACACTCTTTTCTTCAATTAACCACTAAAAATCTGAAAGTAAGTAGGCCTTTGAAGAAAATAGTACAAGTTCAAACACCAGGATTGGCACAGAGAGAGAGAGACAGAGGGAGACAAAGAGAGACAGTTACAGAGAGAGAGATCTTATGTACTCATATAACTGAGCTGAGCTTTAAACAATATCCTCAAATTTCAGCCTGAGTAGCTAGAATCACAGATATGAGCCACCAATGATTGGTTCATTGAAACCTCTGGTACTGCCTCTTTTTTCTCTTCTTCTACCCTTCTTTTCATTTATTTAATTATTTTTGTGTTTGTTGGTCCTGGAGCTTGAACTCATAATGGGCCTGGCTTGATACACGAGGCTCAAATCTGTCCACCATAGTTTGAAAGCAGCCTGAGCAAGAAAGTCCATGAAACTCATTTCCATTCAATCAACAAAATCCTACCTCCAGTGTGGCCACCACACAGAAAACAGTCTCCTGGAATTTCTTGACTGGGTTTGCCTTTACACTGGATCTTATATTTCAGTCTCCTGCATTTCTAGAATTACATGAGCCAACAGTCCAAGGTTCTCTAATTCCAATCACTTAATTCGCTTATTGTAATCCTGAGGCTGGATCTCTGAGCCAGGGCACTATTTCATAGGTTTTTCCTCAAGGCTGGTGCTTTCCAACTACAAGCACATCCTCATTTCTGGATTTTTTTTGCTGATTAGTTGTATACTTAGGCACTTCCCTGCCCAGGTTGGCTACGAACAACAACCTTTAGATTTCAGCTTTCTGAATCACTAAGACTAAACATATCAAACAAATATTCATGGATAATTTTTAAACTTTAATTGAATTTTCTCACACCTTTTTTTCTTTGTTTCCCTAGCGTTGAGGCTTGAAATCAGGGCTTGGGCACTGTTCCTGAGCTTCTTTTACTGAAGGTGAGGACTCTATTTATTGAGCCATAGTGCCACTTTCAGGCTTTTCTATTTATGAGGTACTGAGGAAACAGACCCAGGAATTCAAACATGCTAGGCAAGCACTCTAGCACTAATCCATATTTCCTGCCATTCTTACATTTTTTATTTGCATTTTTATTTCCTTTAATATGCTGCTCCTGGGTCTACAAATTAGCCCAGGTGCTATCCCTGAGGTGTTTACTCAAGACTAGCAATGAAAACATGAGCCACCGCACAACTGTGGCTATTGTTTTTTATGTTATTTGGTTTTAAGTAGCTACTTAGAGTTGAGTATATGAATTCTCCTATCTGGGCTGGCTTTCAACTGTGATCCTCAGATTTGAGCCTCCTGAGTAGCTACTATCACAGGTGTGTGCCACCTACGCCTAACTCATTTTAAACTCTGAAATTGGCTCTTTCTTCTCCCACCCTCCTCCACATTTATTTATTTTATTCTTTGTATGTATGTTAGCCCTGAAGTTAATATCAAGGTCTGGGTGCTTTTTCAGAAATTATTTTCTCATTTCTGCGATTGAAGCCACAGCTCAATCGCCAGGTTTAATTTTTCTTCCTTTTGGAGATAAGAGTCTCATGTAAAGCCCAGCAAGATTTGGGAGGCTGAAATGTGAGTATCATAGTTTGAAGTCAACCTGAGCAGGAAAGTTCATGAGATTCTTTTTATCAACTACCAAGATTCTGAGAGTGGTAGAGCTCCTACACAAATTCGAGCACACACAGAAAAAAAAAAAAAAAAACTCATGGCCTTTCCTGTTTGGACTGGCCTTTAAATACTATCTTCAAACTTCAGCCACCTGAGAGCTAAAATTATAAACATGAACCACCAGCGCCAGGCTTATTTTTTAAATCTCAAATGGTCATTTCTTCTCTTCTTTCAGTTTTGTTTTTGGTCGACTTTGGGCTGAATTCTGGACCAGGAAACTACTTCCAGGGCTCCACCAAATTTCAGTACTTTACAACTACTATCACACCTTCATTTCCAGCTTTTGCTTGGTAGTTGAAGATAAGAATTTCAATCACTTTCCTAGCCAGGCTGGCTTTGAGTTGTGATCCTCATATTTCAACTTCCTCAGTATGCACAAATAAACCAGCAACCCATGACTCATTTTGAAATGATAATTTTCTCTCTCTCTCATCTTTCATAATTTGTGCTCTTTTTTCTTTGTTTTTGTATATTTTTGTGCTGGGACCTCAGCACCAGGGCCTGTGTGCTGTAAAAGAGCTTTCTGTTTAAGACTAGGAATATACCACATGAACCAGAGCACAGCTAGTGTCATATTTTTGGTGACAAATGAGACATAAGGGTCTCATCGATTCTCCTACCTGAGCTGGCCTTCAAAGGTGATCCTCAGATTTCATCCTCCTGAGTAGCCGATAGAACATTGGTGAGCTACCAATGCTTGATTTATTTAAACCTCTGTCATTGGATCTTCCTTCTGCACTTCTAGCCTCTTTTTCTTTAATTCTTCTGTGATTGTCCTGAGCTTGAACTCATGGCCTGGTTGCTGTCCCAGAAACTGATTGCCCAATTCTGCCAATTGAGCCATAACTTAATTCCCAGGCTTTTTTTTTTTTTTTTGCTTTTTGACAATTAATTGGAGATAAGAGTCTGAGGAAAGCCTAGCATGAATCAAGCCAGGCTGAGAAGGAAAGTTCATGAGACCGTGACCTCCAATTAACCACTGAAAATCTTGGAGTGGTAGAGCTCTGTCCTTGTGCAAAATAGCACAAGTTCAAGGAGGCTCACACACAAGCTGCAAGATGGCACACAGATGCACACATACACAAAATGTCTCATGGATTTTCTTGCATGCATTAACTTTGAATTGTTGATCCTCAGATTTCAGTCTCTCTTCTTCCACTCTCCTTTGCATTGATTGTTTGTTATTTGTAATATTTAGTTGCCCTGCAGCTTGACCTCTGCCTCTCGGGACTGTTTCTTAGATTTTAACTGAAGGCTGTTGCTTTACCACATCAGGTCCGGCTCAGGGCTTTGTGCTAGATATCTGGGATAACAATTTCAAGCACGTTCCTACCCAGGCTGACTTGATACCACAATCCTCAGATGTCGAATTCTTGTGTAGTTAGGATTATACACAGGACCAACAACCCTTGTGTCATTTTAAAACATTAATATGTGCTTGCCACTAACTTCTTTGTTTACTTTTTATTTTTTGCATGTGCTGCTGTTCCTGGTTCTACAAATTGGGGCTCATATTCTGTCCTAGAAGTTTTTATTCAAGCATATCCTCTATTACATGAGAAACAGTATAAATTTTTGGCACTTTTTGGGTGGGTGTTATTTAATTACAGACAAGAGTCATGGACTCTCCTGCCTGGGCTGGCCATGAACCATCGTCCTCAGATTTCAGGCTCTTGAATAGCTAGTAAAACATGTATGAGCCACCGATGCATGATTCATTTAAGGCTTTGTCACTTGCTCTTCCTTGGTTACTTCTACTCATTTCTTCTATGCATGTCCTGGGGCTTGAACTGAGGGTCTGGGTGCAGTCCCAGAAAACATTTGCCCAGTTCTGCAATTTGAGCCATAGCTCAACGTCCAGCTCAATCAGGTGACTGAAATCTGAGGATCATGTTTCAAAGCCAGCCTGGGCAGGAAAGTCCATGACACTCTTATCTCCAAGTCAACACCCAAAAGCTGGGAATGCTAGGGCACTAAGCAAAAGATACTACAGAAACACACACATACACAGAAACACACACACACACACACACACACACACACACACACACAAACTTTCACACATAAACACACAAAGTCCCCTGGACTTTGCTTTTTGGGTTGGCTGGAAACTTGATCTCAATATTTCTGCACCCATGGATCAACTACAGCCATGATCAATAAGCACCAGGCTTATATTTAAATTTACAATTGGCCTTTCTTCTCTTCTCCTACAATTTTTAGCACTAAGAATTGAACTCTGGGTCAGCAGTTTTTTAAATTAGCTTTTGCACCAAACACAGTAGTTTGTATCTACAATCATATCGGCACATCCAGCTTTTGGTTGGGTAGATGGGGTTAACAGTTTCATGTACTTTCCTGCCCAGTCTAGCTTTGAACCTAGAATGGATAGGAATACACACGGGAACCAAATCCATGGCTCATTTTTAAATCTTAGTTTTCTCTTTATCCCGTCATTTTGAAATGAGTGGGTTTTTCTTTTTTTGGTTTGTTTGTTTTGCAATGCATGTCTAGGACTTCAACTCAGAGCTTAGGTGCTGACCCAAACTTTCTATTTGAGACTAGCACTCAACCGAATGAGCCAAAGTACAAATTGTAGCTTATTTTTGCTGGCAAATTAGACATATAAGTCTCATGGACTCTCCTGCCTGGGCCAGTCATAAACCGTGAATCTTAGATTTAATTCTCCTGAGTACCTTGTATAACATGTGTGAGGAACCAATGTTTGATTCATTTCAACCTCTGTCACTGACTCTTCCTTTTGTACTTCTATCCTCTTTTTATTTCTTCTGTTTGTTCTCCAGCTTGAACTCAGGGTCTGGGTGCTGTTCCAGAAATTTTTTCCCAGTTCTGCCAGTTGAACCACAGCTAAACTCCAGGATTTTTTTCTGTTTTGGTGTTTAATTAGAAATGAATATAATGTAGAGCCAGACCAGATTTATGAGGCTGAAATCTGAGAATGAAAGTTGGTGCCAGCCTGGGCAGGAAAGTACATGATATCTCCAATTATAACCACTAAAAAGCTGAGATTAGTAGAGCTTTGAGCAAAACAGTACAAGTTCAAGCAACAGGACTCACACACAGACATACACACACAAGTCGTTGGGACTTTCCTACTTGGTCTGGCCCTTAAATATTATCCAGATTTTACTCTCCTGAGTAACAAGAATTTGAGTCATGAGCCACCAGTGATGGGCTGATTGGCTCATTGCAGCCCATAGTTATTGGTTCTTCTTATCTTCACGTCTTCTTTGCATGTATTCATTTCATTTTTTGTGAGTGCGCTGGTGCTGGAGCCAGAACTCATGCAAGGCATGGCCTGTTTCAGGAGGCTAAAATCTGACCATC
Source organism: Dipodomys merriami (assembly GCF_024711535.1). NCBI lineage: Eukaryota > Metazoa > Chordata > Mammalia > Rodentia > Heteromyidae > Dipodomys > Dipodomys merriami. Next base: position 10,385 of record NW_027206287.1, on the reverse strand, counting down.
ATGGTTCAAAGCCAGGCTGAGCAGGAAAGTCTAAGATCCTTACATCCCATTACTGCCAAAATTGTGGAGTACTACAGTTGTAGCACCAGCATGGCCCACAAACAACTGTCTTCTGGACTTTCCTGCTTGAGTTGGTCTTTACAGTGGATACCCATATTTCTGCTTCCTGAAGTTCTAGAATTACAGGCATAAGTCATCAGCCCCAGGTTCTCTTCTTATTAACATTTTTGTGACCCTGAGGCTGGATCTCTGGGCCAGGACACTGTTTCATAGCTTTCTCATTCAAGGCTGGTGATTTACAATTCCAATTACACCTTCACTTCTGTTTTCATATTTGTTTGTTTTGCTGGTGACTTGGTGATAAGAGACCATAACACTGTATGTATCTTAGTATTTAGGATTACACTAAAAATCCAAAAACTCATGACTCATTTTGAAAATTTAATTGGATTTTCTTACACATTTCTTTATTTTCTACTTTTTATTTCCGTATGTATGCTGGGCTTGTAGCTATAAATCAGAGCCTAGGTATTGTCCCAGATCCTTTTTTTTTTTTTTTGCTGGTCGAGGGGCCTGAACTCTGGGCCTGGGTGCTTTCCCTCAGCTCTTCAGCTTGAAGCTAGAGCCCTACCATGTGTGCTACAGTGCCACTTCTTGCTTTTACTGCTTATGTGTTGGTGAGGAATTGAACCCAGGGCCTCATGCATGCATGCCAAGCACTCCCCCCTTGAATCACCTTCCCAGTACCAACCCAGTACACTTTTAATACTAGCCCTCTAATAAGTGAGACACAGCACAATTTGGAGCTTTAAAAAAAACTGTAGTTGGCTAATAGAGTTGAGTCCATGTACTCCCATTCCTTGGCTGGCTTTGAACATTGATTCTCAGATGTGAGACCCTTGAGTAAGTACAATAACAAGTTTAAGCTACCTCAGTATTGCTCATTTTCAACTCTGAAATTGGCTCTCCCTTTTCTTCTTCTATTTTTGTTCTCATTTATTTATTTTATTCTTATGTGTGCTGGTTCTGGAGCTTGATCGCAAGGTGTGGGTGCTGTCCCAGAAATCATTGTCTCATTTCCGCCATTGGAGCTACAGCTCAACCTCCAGGTGTTTTTTTTTCTTCTTCTTCTTCTTTTTGGTGGTTCATTGGAGATAAGAGTCTCATGAAAATCACAGAATGAATCAGTAAGCTGAAATCTGAGGATCACAGTTTGAAGTCAGTCTACACAGGAAATTCCATGAAACTCTTTACCACCAATTAGCTGGTAGTGATCCCACTAATGAGCTGAGAGTAATAGAACACTAGCCTTGAGTAAAGTAGAACAAATTCCACTCGTCACGCACAGAAAAAAATGTCCCATGTACTTTGCTGCTTGGGCTTGCCTTTAAATGTTATTTTCTGATGAGTTCCATGAAGATGGCAAAGGAGCAGCTGGAGGCTAAACAAGCTCTACATACAAAGCAGTTTTAATGTTCCAGTGAACAGTCCTATGCCAGAGAATCAAACAAGTGTGCCATCACGGTATAGAGAGTTAGGCCAGAGAGAGAAAATTGAGGCAAGGAGACAGATCTGAGTACTTGCCTGTAGCCGCGGCTGTGGCGGTGGTGGCAGCCATAGCCACGATACCTGCAACACAGATAGTCAGGTACAAAGGTGCCAGATGTGGTGGGCAAGCAGATTCTACTCAACACCAGCAAGAAATGACAAGGAGCACACATCTTCATCCTGCAGTTCACAGACCAGAGACGACCCAGGAACCAAGACTCCAGCATGAGTAGAAGCCTGACATCCTCACTTCTTCTCAGGGAGAAGAGGAGGGAAGGCCACCCCTCCCTCCCTCTACTGGAAATCTCCATCTTTGATACTGACAAAGGACTGGCTGAGCAGCTAACTCCAAATCAGGCCTTGGAAAAAAACAAAAACAAAAACAAGAGTCATTTAGCAGGTCACAGGAACCTAACCTGACCTTCCAGGCTCAGCTCCCCCCAGGGAAAAGTCAACCAGCTTGGGCCGCCAGCCCCAGGAGTGGCTTTCTTCACTGGGTAAACAGAGCCAGAGGCTGCCCCTTCCTACAGCAGCCTTGACAATCAATTGAAATTCAGTAAAAATAAACTCTGAGAATGGCTCCAGGCTGGGCTATGTGAGTTTCTCAGAAGCTAGCTTTTTAAGGATGACACTGCTGAAAGGCTTCAACTGTACCCAGAACCTAGACTCATCACAGCATATCCAAACTGGAGGAAACAGCCATGTCCCTCTTTTATGATACTCAAAGCAGATCTCTCTCCCATTGAAGTAGCCTGGAAGGAGGATCACAAAATCCTTGATAAATCAAAGCATTTTTCTGCCTGATCAAACTGACTTAAGAAACCATCCAAGCTACAGTAATATCAAACACCTCAAGCAGACTAGAGACTCCAACAAGAGACTGGTTACAGACACAAGGGAGATCCTGGATCGTCCCATCCTCAGAAGAAATTTAAAGAACTCTTTTTTGTACCTTTTATTAAAAAATTACTTTTCTACAAGTTTTTTTTAATTTTAATTTTAACTATAATTTTTTTTTGTTTTCTGTTAACTTTTTTCTTCCTCTTATAATTTCTATTTTAGGGGTATATGTGTGTGTACTTTTTTTTCTTTAATTTTTTTTTGTTTAGCTTTACTGATCATTTGATCCTTTTTTTCTTTCCTTCTCATTCTTTTCACTTTTTTTCTTTCATTATTCTTTGCAAGACTTAATTCCTGTTTTGCTCATCTTCAGATGTACCCGTAGTTGATTATTAGATCTTAGCCCCATTTTGTACACACTTAGTCCAGAAATTTATTACTCAATTGAAAACTGCCTAGACATAAATTTCTTAATAGCACTACTACCTCTTTTTATATTTTAAGCATTTTTATTTTTAAGTTCGCCACAGCTCCTTTCTATCCCTCCCCTGCTCTTATTCTATCCACATTCATCTCTGGATATTGTTTTCAAATTTGTATACTTCTTAAGTGTTGCACTTCTTAATTTTTAATATTTGTTTTTGTATTTTTTCTTGTCTCTTCGCTTTCTCTTCTTTTTTTCCTCTTCCTCTGTTATCATTCTATCCAACCTTTTTCCCACTTTGAGATTAAGACTTAGTTAACTCACCCTCTGCCTTTCCACATCCCTCTATTCTATTTTTATCCACATCTCTCCCTAAACCTAATAATTTCTGTTTGCCAATTTCTTCTTTGTGGTTCGTAGCCCATTAATACATACTTTTCTGATGTTGAATAGTTATATCTGTTTAACTAGATTGTATCTGCAGACTATTGACTGTGCGTATCTGCAGACTATTGACTGTGCATTTACACACTTTGGTTGATGTTTGCCTTAAAATAGTGTGCTAGGACAAAACTGCTTTACTTTCATCGCAAATGGGCAGGGCAATCCAGAAAAACACAAGAAAAATGACAAGTACAGGTATCTCAACCAGCCCTACAAAAGATTCTTAAAGATGTCCTACACATAGAAAACCAACAAGAACATAATAAAGGCCAAGAAACTGCACCCAAACTGAGAATCCAAGAACCATAGGAAGAACCCAGTTTTCCCAGCCCCCAAGAAGGTGGATAAAACGGCAGGAACTCCCAAACACCTGTCTCTCAACATTAACGGTCTTAACTCTCCAATTAAGTGACAGAGACTGTCTCGTTGGACTAAAAAGCATGATCTTTCAATCAGGTGCCTTCAGGAGTCACATCTTGCCCATAAACACAAACATATTTTCAGTTTGAAAGTCTGGAACAAAACCTACCAAGCAAACGGCCACAATAAACAGGCAGGAGTTGCAATCCTAATATCAGATAAAATAGACTTCAAATTAAAATTTGTGAGAAGAGTTAAAGAAGGTCGCTACATACTGATTAAAGGATCTCTCCTTCAGGAGGATATTACAATTCCAAATATCTATTCACCAAACAACAGAGAACCCAAATTTATCCACGAAACACTACTTTCCCTCAAATCCCACATAGATCCAAAGGCATTAATTGTTGGGTACTTTAACACACTACTTTCCGCACTAGATAGATCAACTCGACCAAAACTCAACAGAAAAACCACAGATCTAAACAACTGCATAGATCAACTATATTTAACAGACATCTACTGAATATTTCACCCAGCAGCATCAGAATAAACGTTTTTTCTCAGCAGCACATGGAACATTTTCCAAAATAGACCACATTTTAGGACACAAAACAAACTTGTCCAAATTCAGAAACATTGAAGTTTTACTTCTCATTCTCTCAGACCGAAAGGGAAGAAAATTAATACTCAACACCAAAAGCCACCAAAGAAAATCCTGTAACATATGGAGGCTGAACAACACACTCTTGAAGCACCAGTGGGTCATGGAAGAGATTAGAAAGGAAATTCAAATGTTCATGATAGTCAACAAAAATGAACAAAAAAAAAAATACCAGCTCCTCTGGGACACAGCAAAAGCAGTACTCATGGGCAAGTATATAGCTCTGAGCTCCTACATCAACAAATTGGAGAGATCTGAAACCAACAATTTAATGAGACATCTGAGACTCCTTTATAAAAAGCAGCAAGATAAACCCCAATCCAGTAGATGGAAAGAAATAATTAAAATTAAATCAGAATTAAATGTATTAGAATTCAAAAAAAAAAAAACAAACATAGGAAGTATCAACAAAACAGAGTTTGTTCTTCGAAAGAAATGGACAGATCCTTAGCAAATCTTATCAGAAAAAGAAGAGAACACACCCAAACAAATAAACTCAGAGATGGGAATGAAAACATCACCACAGAAACATCCAAGATTCAGAACATCATGGGAATTCTTCTCAAAACTTTATGCTAATAAGTTTGAGAAATTGGCAGAAATGAACCTTTTCCTAGCAAATATTTGCATGCCGGGACTAAACCAAGATAAGTTTAATCATCTGAACAGAACCATATCAAGCATTGAAATAGAAATAGCAATAAGACACTTCCCATCGAAGAAAAGCCTAGGATCAGTTGCCTTTACAACAGAATTCTACAAGGCCTTCAAAGCAGAGCTCACACCAATACTCCTCCAACTCTTCAATGAAATTGAAAGAGAAATTTCACTACTGAACTTATTCTATGAAGCCATCATGACCCTCATCTCAAAACCAGGCAGGGACTCATCAAAGAAAGAGTACTATAGATCTATTTCTTTGGTGAACATTGATGTAAAACTTCTCAGCAAAATTTTGGCCAATCGACTTCAACAATTTATCCAAAAAATCATACATCCTGATCAAACAGGATTCATTTCAGGGATGCAAAACTGTTTCAATATATGCAAATCAGTTAATATTATTCATCACATCAACAGGAACAAGGATGAGAACTACATGGTTATCTCGATAGATGCAGAACAAGCATTTGACAAGATCCAACACCCCTTTATGGTGAAGGTTCTGGAAAAATTAGGAATCCATGGAACAGTCCTCAATAAAATAAAGGCTGACAAACCTACAGCCAGCATTATACTTAATTGTGAAAAACTACAGCCATTTCCTCTTTACTCACAAATGAGACAAGGATGTCCACTCTCTCCCCTGCTGTTCAATCTGGTATTAGAATGCTTAGGTACAACAATAAGACAAGATGCAAACATAAAGGGGATCCAAATAGGGAAAGAAGAAGTAAAACTCTCTCTCTTTGCAGATGACATTATCTTCTATTTAAAGAATCATATAGAGTCCACTCCCAAATTTCTCCAGCTGATTCAAAGCTTTGGCAAAGTATCAGGGTATAAAATTAGACCCCCCAAAATTAATGGCTTTTCTGTATGCCAACAATGAGAGAAGTGTGCCTGAAATTCGGAAAGCAACCCCATTTGTAATAGCCCCACAAAAAATAAAATACCTAGGAATTAACCAAAGAATTGAAGGACCTCTATGAGGAAAACTTTAAAAACTTAAAATAGGAAATCAAAACAGAACTTAGAAAGTGGCAAAAACCCCCATTCTCCTGGTGTAGAACGATCATCATCTTAAAAATGGCAATACTTCCCAAGGCTATCTACAAATTCAATGTGATACCTCAAAGGTTAGAATATGTGAGGCAGTGAACATTTGTTGCTTGTTTCAGAGTAGAGCAACACGTAGTGCTAAACCACCTGGTTGTGTGCCCTTATAAGACCTGCAAATCCTTAGCTTGGGGCTCTCCTCCTGGGCTTCTCTGTGTTAGAGCATAGGTCAAGGCCTTAGCTGCAGCCCATCATTTAAATAAAACAGCTGTAGAGTCTGACTATTGGTGGTCTTCTTGGTGGTTGTCCTGCGAACTTGGCATAACATTAGTGGGGGCTCATCCAGGATACCCGCAAAGACCCCCGAAACTTCAGACTCCAAAGGTAAAACTGTGCTTTCTTTGTTAATTTGTCTTGTCCTGTTATTTGTCTGTTTTGCTTTTGTTTTCCCTTGTGAGGATGGCCGCTCCGATACCTAAAGGGTTGTCGAAGGGGACAGGCTTGCTCTACAAACCTGGAGGAACTGGGAGATGCCCCAGATCCTCTTGTGGGGCCGGGGTAACCCTACTGTGTGGAGCTGGGGTCTTTGCAACCACACCGTGTGGGGCGGGAGGATCCCCGCTGTGTGGGTGGGGAGGGTTATTGGAACCCCGCCGTGTGAAGCTTTTTTTCATAACTGTCAGGCCTGTATGTGTTTTGTTTGTACTGTTTATTGTTTGTTTGTTTGTTTTTTTGACTATAAGACTGATGGGACTGGAAAACATGGGCACCACTCCATCTGGCCTCCTAGACTTACATAAAGAAACTAAGATAGAGGAAAAGAAATTGTACCTCCCGGTTTTTCAGGGTGATAACTTGGAAGAAATGTTTCCTCTCCCATACTCCCAGGTTCCTTTTGCAGAATCTGAGAATGATCAAGAGGAGGAGGGAGCTATAGAACCCTCGGCACCTGCCCTTAAAATTTCTGAGGGGCCGGTCACTCGACGATGCCATGGTATCAACACCCCTTTTATTGCAGCTGTTTTTGCCTTAAGAGCTGTAGGTCCTGTGGATGCAGATGGTCAACAGCAACTCCAATACTGGCCATTTTCTACTAGTGATCTATACAATTGGCTCACCCAAAATGCCCCCTTTTCTGCGAAACCTCAGGATTTAATTTGTTTGCTTGAAATTATTCTCTTTACTCATCAGCCCACTTGGGATGATTACAGTCAGCATTTACAGGTCCTTTATACCACCGAAGAGAGAGATGGTATCCGAGAGGTGGCCCGGAAACATATCCCTATCCCAACAGGAGCGCCCATTGTGGATCCTGCCCTGATCGCTGCCTATTTTCCTGAGATCCAACCAACATGGGACTACAATATGGTTGAAGGTAAGGAGCGACTCCTCATCTACCACCAGGCTCTGTTGGCAGGTCTCAAGGCAGTGGCTCACAAACCTATTACTATGGCCAAGGTTTATGATGTAAGACAGGGAGGAAGTGAATGTCCGGCAGAATATCTTGAGTGGCTTATGGAAGCTTTTAGTCAATATACCCCATATGATCTTGAGAACCAGGAGTCGCTCAGATGATTATGTTTGCCTATACAAATCAAGCTGCACCAAACATAAAGCGAAAGTTGCAGGCTCTAGACAGATTTGGTGAAAAGTCTATTAGGGATCTAGTAGCCACGGCAGAAAAGGTTTACAATAAGAGAGAGACCGGAGCAAAGACAGAAAAGGAAATAGAGAGAACATGAAATGGAGCATGAAAAGAGAGACTGGGCCAAGGAAAAGAGGCTAGAATTGTTGGACTCGCCACTATCGCATGCTGAGCATACCTGGTTCACAGATGGCAGCAGTTTCATTTGAGATGGTAAAAGGTACGCAGGGGCAGCAGTCACACTGAGATAGTGTGGGCAGAAGCTCTCCTCCAGAGAACGTCTGCAAAAAGAGCAGAACTAGTGGCACTAACAAAAGCCCTACAAATGGGAAAAGGGAATAGACTACATATTTACACGGGCAGTCGGTATGCTTTTGCCACTGTGTATGTCCATGGAGCCATTTTCGAAGAGAGGGGGCTGCTGACAGCTGAGGGAAAAAAATGTTAAAAACAAACAAGAAATTTTAAACCTCATCCGGGCCATATGGGAACCAGCAAATATTGCCATTATGTACTGTCCTGGCCATCAAAAGGGAACTGATTCTATAACCAAAGGAAAAAACTTGGCCAATCAGGCCGCTAAGGAGGCAGCCCTCCAGTCCAGCATGGAAGTACTGAATTTAGTAGACCCAGGGCCATGAACTTTGACTCCTGAGCCTCAGTATTCCAAGAAGACTTGGAGTGGATAAAGAAAATTCCCATGGCCTATAAACCCCTGGACAGAGAAGGAAAAAAAAGACTGGTGGAAAAATGGTGAGGGGAAACTTATCTTGCCACAAAGATTGGGCAAAGGGATTCTTAAGAGAATCCATCGGGTTTCTCACATGGGAACCCGAAGATTGCAAGACTTGCTCTGACACTCAGAGGAAAGTTAGGCAAGGAAATCAACATATTGAGGACATTGTTAAAAATTGTAAAGCCTTTCAGCTCAGCAATACCCCCAATCAACAGGTTACAAAAGGAGCTCGCCTCTGTGGAGATAGGCCAGGTGTGTATTGGGAAGTAGACGTCACAGAAATTAAAACTGGAAAATTTGGATATAAATATTTGCTAGTTTTTGTAGACACCTTTTCAGGATGGGTTGAAGCCTACCCAACAAAGCATGAGACCACGAACTTCCTGGCTAAAAAGACCCTGGGAGAAATCGTACCCTCGTATGGCTTCCCATCCACCATCGGGTGGGACAATGGACCCGCCTTCGTTTCAAAAGTAAGTCAGGGAATAACTGTGGCACTGGGGAAAGATCAGGGCTGGTAGAAAGAATGAATAAGACTCTAAAAGAGACCTTAACTAAATTGGCCTTGGAGACTGGCGCAGACTGGGTATTGCTCCTTCCTTTTGCCTTGTTTAGAATAAGAAATTCACCCTATCGGCTTGGCTTTACTCCTTTTGAAATAATGTATGGACACCCTCCACCCATTATCCCTAGCCTTCAGACTGAACTGCTTGCTGAATTGGATGATAGTGAATTTCTGTGTAAGCTTGACTATTTACAGCTGGTGCATAAGAGTATGTGGCCCCAGCTTAGAGCATTATATGATTCTGCTTCTATTCCTACCTCCCATTTGTTTAAACCAGCGTCAGGGTGTTTGTTTGAAGGCACAACTTGAGATCCCTGGAACCACTGTGGAAGGGACCTTACATGGTGCTATTGGTTACACCTACTGCCCTTAAGGTGGACGGCATTGCTGCTTGAATCCACTGCTCCCATGCCAGACCGGCTGACCCCTTTGCCCTGGACGACCATGGGGAAACATGAGAAGTCTCCAAGCATCCTACTCAGCCAATCCACATATGCCTCAAGAAAAGAAACATGGAATGATTGTTATTGGATTACTCGTTCAAGATCAAGAGCTGTTGGAGTTTAGTTTTGGGCCAGAGCCATAAGATTGGGGCTCAGGACCAGAAGTCAAGGAGGGGGGAATGAAAGTTTAGAGTATTTGAAGCAGTGACCATTTGTTGCTTGTTTCAGAGCAGAGCAACACGTGGTGCTAAACCACCTGGTTGTGTGCCCTTATAAGACCTGCAAATACTTATCTTGGGGCTTTCCTCCGGGGCTCCGCTGTGTCGGAGTGTAGGACGAGGCCCGAGCTGCAGCCCATTTAAATAAAACAGCCATAGAGTCTGACTCTCGGTGGTCTTCTTGGTGGGGATCCTGCGACCTTGACATAACAATACCTATCTATATCCCAACCTCATTCTTCAAGGAAATAGAAGAGGTAATCCAAAAATTCATATGGAACCATAAAAGACCCCAAATAGCCAAAATGATCCCCAAAAGAAAGAAAAATGCTGGAAGAATACAATACCAAATTTCAAACTCTACTACAAAGCCATAGTAATCAAAACAGCTTGGTACTGGCACAAGAATAAACTTCAGGACCAATGGAATAGAATTGAAAACCTTGAAATGAACCTACAGACCTATAGCCATCTAATCTTCAATAAGGAAGCTAAAAAAACAGAATGGAAGAAATACACCCTCTTCAGTAAATTGTGCTGGCAAAATTGGTTAATCACGTGTAGAAAACTAATGCTAGATCCTTATATATCACCGTGAACTAGAATCAACTCCAAATGGATCAAGAAAATGTGGTATATATACACAATGGAATTCTATGCCTCCATCAGAAAGAATGACATTTCCCCATTTGTTAGGACATGGAAAGACTTGGAAAAAATTAAATTAAGTGAAGTAAGCCAGGCCCAAAGAAACATAGGTCCCATGATTTCCTTTATTT
>NW_027206286.1:540000-542559 GCF_024711535.1 Dipodomys merriami | reverse complement strand
CCCTAACCCTAACCCTAACCCTAACCCTAACCCTAACCCTAACCCTAACCCTAACCCTAACCCTAACCCTAACCCTAACCCTAACCCTAACCCTAACCCTAACCCTAACCCTAACCCTAACCCTAACCCTAACCCTAACCCTAACCCTAACCCTAACCCTAACCCTAACCCTAACCCTAACCCTAACCCTAACCCTAACCCTAACCCTAACCCTAACCCTAACCCTAACCCTAACCCTAACCCTAACCCTAACCCTAACCCTAACCCTAACCCTAACCCTAACCCTAACCCTAACCCTAACCCTAACCCTAACCCTAACCCTAACCCTAACCCTAACCCTAACCCTAACCCTAACCCTAACCCTAACCCTAACCCTAACCCTAACCCTAACCCTAACCCTAACCCTAACCCTAACCCTAACCCTAACCCTAACCCTAACCCTAACCCTAACCCTAACCCTAACCCTAACCCTAACCCTAACCCTAACCCTAACCCTAACCCTAACCCTAACCCTAACCCTAACCCTAACCCTAACCCTAACCCTAACCCTAACCCTAACCCTAACCCTAACCCTAACCCTAACCCTAACCCAACCCTAACCCTAACCCTAACCCTAACCCTAACCCTAACCCTAACCCTAACCCTAACCCAACCCTAACCCTAACCCTAACCCTAACCCTAACCCTAACCCTAACCCTAACCCTAACCCTAACCCTAACCCTAACCCTAACCCTAACCCTAACCCTAACCCTAACCCTAACCCTAACCCTAACCCTAACCCTAACCCTAACCCTAACCCTAACCCTAACCCTAACCCTAACCCTAACCCTAACCCTAACCCTAACCCTAACCCTAACCCTAACCCTAACCCTAACCCTAACCCTAACCCTAACCCTAACCCTAACCCTAACCCTAACCCTAACCCTAACCCTAACCCTAACCCTAACCCTAACCCTAACCCTAACCCTAACCCTAACCCTAACCCTAACCCTAACCCTAACCCTAACCCTAACCCTAACCCTAACCCTAACCCTAACCCTAACCCTAACCCTAACCCTAACCCTAACCCTAACCCTAACCCTAACCCTAACCCTAACCCTAACCCTAACCCTAACCCTAACCCTAACCCTAACCCTAACCCTAACCCTAACCCTAACCCTAACCCTAACCCTAACCCTAACCCTAACCCTAACCCTAACCCTAACCCTAACCCTAACCCTAACCCTAACCCTAACCCTAACCCTAACCCTAACCCTAACCCTAACCCTAACCCTAACCCTAACCCTAACCCTAACCCTAACCCTAACCCTAACCCTAACCCTAACCCTAACCCTAACCCTAACCCTAACCCTAACCCTAACCCTAACCCTAACCCTAACCCTAACCCTAACCCTAACCCTAACCCTAACCCTAACCCTAACCCTAACCCTAACCCTAACCCTAACCCTAACCCTAACCCTAACCCTAACCCTAACCCTAACCCTAACCCTAACCCTAACCCTAACCCTAACCCTAACCCTAACCCTAACCCTAACCCTAACCCTAACCCTAACCCTAACCCTAACCCTAACCCTAACCCTAACCCTAACCCTAACCCTAACCCTAACCCTAACCCTAACCCTAACCCTAACCCTAACCCTAACCCTAACCCTAACCCTAACCCTAACCCTAACCCTAACCCTAACCCTAACCCTAACCCTAACCCTAACCCTAACCCTAACCCTAACCCTAACCCTAACCCTAACCCTAACCCTAACCCTAACCCTAACCCTAACCCTAACCCTAACCCTAACCCTAACCCTAACCCTAACCCTAACCCTAACCCTAACCCTAACCCTAACCCTAACCCTAACCCTAACCCTAACCCTAACCCTAACCCTAACCCTAACCCTAACCCTAACCCTAACCCTAACCCTAACCCTAACCCTAACCCTAACCCTAACCCTAACCCTAACCCTAACCCTAACCCTAACCCTAACCCTAACCCTAACCCTAACCCTAACCCTAACCCTAACCCTAACCCTAACCCTAACCCTAACCCTAACCCTAACCCTAACCCTAACCCTAACCCTAACCCTAACCCTAACCCTAACCCTAACCCTAACCCTAACCCTAACCCTAACCCTAACCCTAACCCTAACCCTAACCCTAACCCTAACCCTAACCCTAACCCTAACCCTAACCCTAACCCTAACCCTAACCCTAACCCTAACCCTAACCCTAACCCTAACCCTAACCCTAACCCTAACCCTAACCCTAACCCTAACCCTAACCCTAACCCTAACCCTAACCCTAACCCTAACCCTAACCCTAACCCTAACCCTAACCCTAACCCTAACCCTAACCCTAACCCTAACCCTAACCCTAACCCTAACCCTAACCCTAACCCTAACCCTAACCCTAACCCTAACCCTAACCCTAACCCTAACCCTAACCCTAACCCTAACCCTAACCCTAACCCTAACCCTAACCCTAACCCTAACCCTAACCCTAACCCTAACCCTAACCCTAACCCTAACCCTAACCCTAACCCTAACCCTAACCCTAACCCTAACCCTA